>NC_056734.1:345014952-345047452 GCF_019279795.1 Protopterus annectens | reverse complement strand
TTACTGATTTTTGTCCTTTGTCCACCATTACTTTTTAGCTGTTTCCTTGATTCTTGAGATAAGTGGTTCAGACTTATTTGGATTGGTAGTGTACATAGCTTTCAACCTCTTAGAGCAAAGAACCTGGACAAAGCTATAAATAATGGGGGACAAAGGCCCAATAACAGGGACAATTTTTAAATATTGCTCTTACCAACTTAGAAGGTTGATTGAATAATAGGTTTTGAACTAGAATTAATTTTCTGAAGGGTATGAAGCCTGGAACTCAAATGTCTGTCATTATATTCTGACTTGAATTCTCAATGATTTGCAAATGAGTTGCTAGAAAACCACAATTTTATGAGGAAACAGACAAAAAATATGAAGCAAAAATGTGGACAGTTGAGAGGTGTGCTCCAGCACCTTGGCTCCATTAAAGAAATAGCTCACAATAAAGGAACCAGATATCAACACAAGAGTTTTGTTTCATCAGCTCTGCGGCCTACACTGAGGAAGCTCAGACTATAACATGAGTGATTAGGGTTTAAGTAATAGCCACAGCACAAGAGATGCCAATGATGGGTGAGTGAGGAATGAATGGGCTATGCCCACTCACCTATCTTAAGGGAATGACATGTAATGCAGTTGCCATGCTGATCCCAGAGATCATGGAAGGACAAGCCAGGTTGTAAGGGCAATGGGGATGCAGATGATGTGTATCTACCAAAGTGGGAATATCCTTGTAGCGTCCCATTGCACACCCCTGGAGTGTAGAGATCCAAACCGCCATGTCAAGAAAGAGGAAGAGAACTTCAGCTCACAGTGCCCTCACATTCCCACATATTTAGTGAGCCTGGAATCAGCACAGAGCAGGGTTGCAAACCCTGTCTACCCACAGTATGACAGTGAAGCATCAGATAACATGACCATTGACACTGGCAAATTAAGGGAAATTAATTGGATGATGGAGCTACTGGAGGAAAAGCCAATAAGCAGCAGAAAATGTATAAAAAAAGACATGATTTTCTTGTGTCTTCAAATGAACTTTGTTCAGAAGTCACACTAACTCATATATGTATTGCTAAATGAATATCTATGCTATCTTGATAAGCCTGCCATGACCTGTGTATATATCCCTGTGTGTAGCACTTATTTAGAGTATTTGACCTCTCCACTTCCTTGCCTGTGTTTGCCTTGATATGGTTTCTCAGCTGATCAGACTCTGTTAGCTGAGCCTGTATCTTCAGGTTGCAGCAACTTTTCTCCCTTTGTCTCCCCCGGTTCCTTAACCTACCTGGAGGTTTGCAATTTTTACATATGGTATAATAAGTATGGAATGATTCTGGTATAATAAGTATGGAATTATTATGGTATAATAAGTATGGAATGATCCCGGTATAATAAGTATGGAATGATTCTGGTATAATAAGTATGGAATAATCCTGGTATAATAAGTATGGAATGATTATGGTATAATTAGTATGGAATGATCCTGGTATAATAAGTATGGAATGATTCTGGTATAATAAGTATGGAATAATCCTGGTATAATAAGTATGGAGTGATTATGGTATAATTAGTATGGAATGATCCTGGTATAATAAGTATGGAATGATTATTGTATAATTAGTATGGAATGATTCTGGTATAATAAGTATGGAATGATTATGGTATAATAAGTATGTAATAATCCTAGTATAATAAGTATGGCATGATCCCGGTATAATAAGTATGGAATAATCCTGGTATAATAAGTATGGAATGATTATGGTATAATAAGTATGGAATGATCCCGGTATAATAAGTATGGAATGATTCTGGTATAATAAGTATGGAATAATCCTGGTATAATAAGTATGGAATGATTATGGTATAATTAGTATGGAATGATCTTGGTATAATAAGTATGGAATGATTCTGGTATAATAAGTATGGAATAATCCTGGTATAATAAGTATGGAGTGATTATGGTATAATTAGTATGGAATGATCCTGGTATAATAAGTATGGAATGATTATTGTATAATTAGTATGGAATGATTCTGGTATAATAAGTATGGAATGATCCTGATATAATAAGTATGGAGTGATTATGGTATAATTAGTATGGAATGATCCTGGTATAATAAGTATGGAATGATTATGGTATAATAAGCATGGAATGATAATGGTCCTCACTAATGCTCAACATACAGTGTTTTAATGGATGTGCAAGGCCAATGTCCTTCACCTGGGATTGAAGTAGGAAATAATAAAAATATGTCTGTGTGTAGCATTATGCACAAACAGAGCAGAGTAATATGTGGTGGAACAACCAGTATTTCAGAAATGAAATAGTGCAGTATATACATCTGCAGATACATACACTGAAGCTATGTCTCTGTTACCAGAGGACTCTTCCATACACTGGGGGATATTGTTCAATACTTGGAGTACTATAGACGTCATGAAATAATATGCATGCAGTGCCCAGCACTGTGCAATAAATATATACAAATCATAGAGCATCAAGCACATTCAGACTTTTCCTAACAATCAATAAATATCTCAAACAGGAATCATTTCAGGTTGTTTTTGCTAGCAGGTTATTTCAAATTAAACAATATTTTCCCACAGTCTTGAAAATAATGCAATTTAGCAAATAGTGGACTAGAAGCATCATACACAGGAACAAACAATGTAGTAGATTCAACTGATAACATAATTTGTCTGTTAACAATTGTTGATCTCTTCAATCATTCGGTTTATACTGTTGAATAGCTTTCATTTGCTGTTATATTTAGGTATCCTTGTTATAATTAGATTTTTCTGGTTAGTTTCAGATCTAAAGCAGTCCATTTCCCAATATAAATAATTCCTAAGAAAGCTTGCATTATTTCTTAAGCTTGTATTGCTTCTTAATATTTAAGCATTCCAGTTTTCTGAGAACGATTTTCTAGTTTGCATTACTGATTTATCTAAATGAATAGATAATAAATTATTTTAAATGTCTTGATATTCTGGTAAGAATTTGTCCAGGACTGCTGAAGTTGAAATAAAAGTAATATAGAGTTCATTAAATGTTGCTTATGACAATAAGGGGTACTCTGTTATTAAAACTGGTTTGGGAGAGAGGATTTCTAAAACATTTTCAACAGTAGTGTGATGTGTACTATGGCAGGCATGTTTTTTAATGATGCATACTGCTTTAGCATAGAGGTAATGGTTTATCAGACTTTCTTCTCTGCATTAGCAGCAGATGTCACATAAGCAGAGGCATGTCATACAGATCTGTGACTCAATGTGTTTAGCATCAGTTACTGCATGGATATGAGTGATTACTGCACTACCCTTGGTCCATAATATGTTCAGTTCACTTAAAGCACTGTACTGTGTGTGTCACTACATTCATTCAGAAATGCTGACTCTGTAATGCAGCATATCATGATCAGGAATTCAGAATCATGCTGCACAGCCCATGGCAGTTCATTTCATAGAGCGGAAAACTTAACCGTAGAATTAAAGAGCTTTCTGAATCCAAGGATAAATAGCCTGATTCATATCATACACTAAATGATTTATGATCAGAAAAGCTTGAAAATAAATCATCTACAGATTTCAAGAGCAGAATAAAATTGCTTAGAAGCATTACATAACATCACAGCTGGCTGTTATGAATGTAACGTAGCTGGTAAGATATATATGTTACATGCAAAATGGTGGCTCTAAGATACATATGTTGCCAAACAAGCTATAGGAACATCATATCACCTCTGCAGAATGTGTGAAAACACATTTAACAGTGAGGACTTCTTATGATGGGTCAGTACGGTAGAGGAGTGGTTAGAATTGTTGCTTCACACTGCTAAGTGCTGTAGTTTGGTTCTCATCTGGATGTCTAGTACAGAGTCCACCTATACTCTCACTGTTCACATGGGGTAGTGACAGCTTGTTTTGTATCCTCTCTGGTCTCAAAGATGTACAATAGGGAATTAAAATTCATTCAAATTATACACAGGTACGTGTGCTGTTATCAAAGAGAATAAGTGTCAGTCCTGTGATGGGCTATCACTCGACTCATTAGTTCTGAATTGTGCCTTGTGCATATGGAGATGGGGTTCAGCACCCCATAACCCTTAATTTGAATTAAGTAGGTAATTGGAGAATGACTACATGGATTAATGAATAAATCAATTCTGTGACATCAGGAATATATTAAAAGATTATACAAGTTGCTGAAATCATCTTCACCATAAAATTCATCACATTTTACATGTTTGACTGAATTTTATACACGGTCTTATAAATATCAACATTTAACTGCTCAGAAGGATAAGAGACTGAGTGAGACTAGAAACTGGAAGAAATTCCTCAGAAAACACCTCAAGAATTCTATAAAAGACTACATCATTGTGCCATGGCTGAGAGTGGCTATCATCCTCAGCAATTCAACATCTGTTTACTTTAGTGTATTTATTTATTTAGGTTTTTTTTATTAACACTTACTCTGCAAAGATCCAGGAAGACAAGCTTGAGAACAGAAAACAAAATGATTTACATAAGGAAGCTGAATGAAATAATACATCTTATAGCAGACTGTGTACAAAAATATTTGCAATCTGCTATAGACAGATTGCTGTTCAAGTGATACATTCTAACATTTATAAGAATTTGCATATTATATTATCAAATCAGAGCATATGTTAGATTCACAAGATTTAACTTTTTAAAGACATCATATAGACAAAAGAAAAATATTTAGATGAAGGAAAAGAAAATTATTATTGGTATTTCGAGTAAACATAAAAACAAGCTTATTTAATTAGCAAAGAGGTTGAAAAGGAAAAGACATGGCAGACTAATGTGTATGTTGTGCTGTAGAAGCAGAGAATAAATGGGAGATGCAGATGAGAAGGTGTGAAGTAATGAAGATATTTTAATTGCATCACTGTGGGGTATGCAGGAACACACCAGTTTGGTTATTAAATGCTTTTTAGTTCTCAGTGGAATTTGTTGAGGTATTTTTCTTTTCTAATATCATTAGGTAAAGAGTTCCATATTTTGCTGCATACATGGATAATAAGGAATCGCCATGGTGGTTGTTTGTTTTATGCATTAGTAGAAGGTTATGATTATCAAATTGAGGTTTTGTTTATGGACTATGTTATTGAATGATGTGCTTTAAGAGGATACTTTTTTCAGCTTTATGGATTATATTGTAGGCCACTTTCAGCTATGACAGAGTTAGGGTGCTTTAAACTTCACGCTAATATAGATGCTTTAGTACAAAGCAGTGATGTGTTCTGCATTTAAGATTCATTGTATTACTGCTGTAGCATTTTTTAGGTAGGTTGGTTGGATATTTAATAAGATGATACGGACATAGACGATACTAGGTAAAGGTGATTGGGCTGGGGTCACAAAACTGAAGTTAGTAATGTAATTGCAAGATTGAAAAGCCTAAAAGTGTATCTGGACTTCAAAAAGACTCAAGAACATTCATCTTTTATATATTTTTTTCTAAATGTGCAGTCATTTTGTTGGTCTGATGATTTTAAATTGTTTTTATTCAAGTTTCAGTCATTTTCTCTGTTCACCTTCTCTTTGGTATCTGCCTAGTCTGGAGGCCATCTTGGCATGAGAAGTAGTTATTCTAGTGGTAGCAGACTAATTAATACTATTTTTAATTAGTTGAGCATCTTAGATATCACATTATATCTGTTTTTATTGTTTTTTTTTTATTTCTTGCTTGCTTTACACTACTGCCATAGGTATATTTGAATAGTGAAGGGCACATGCAACTCCAATTTTTCAAATTTTTAAATTCTGCAAATTGAAGTCATTTTTGAATTAATTTTTTGTTATTATTTTTATCTTGTTAAAGCTAATACAGTATAAAAAAAGAACTTTTTATGAGAAACAGTGCCAACATTTAGAAACACATTAATGTTGACTAAGTATTTATACGGTGTGACTCCATTCATATGTATCATAAGTAAATAGGGATGCCTGTATTGTACAATACTGTTATAACAAAATGATCATGGTTATTAGCAGCCCTACAGTTTCATTTTTTTATATAAATATTTCCTGACATAACCAGAATACCTGAGTTTCATAAGCTTTTTACATCAAGAAGTTATTTTAAGAATTCATTCAGTGATCCACAGCATAATAATAGCTTCTTAATGTTCAACATTTTGTATGAAGATGTGACATGGATTTTGGTACAGCAGCCACTGTCTAGGTACATAATAAGTACTCAGTAAGGAATAAATAAAAGCATATCACGGTTAGTGAGGGATTTTGGAATTTATTCAGATTTCTGTTTCAACACTGATGTACCTTGAGGCATTTTATTCTCTGTATCTACATTCCCATTTTTCAATCTGCTAATAATTTCATAAAGCAATTATGTCATGATACTTTAACTGTTGTAGTTTGGAATGTCAGCCTGCTAAAGTATTTCAGCCTCCATTTTGTGAATAAGAGAGTAAGAAGGGGCTTAGTTCAGGGGATAATATTTGGGTTATTTCCTAATGTATTTGCAAAGTGAAACAATGGTATGTTTATTAGGAATTTCTGTATCTGCACTGATGTGTACATTAGATTTTTTTCATTCATTAATTGGTAATGTTTTCAGAACTGTGAAATCTCATTATCACTCGGGTTTAGAACTTAAACATATATTGTAACATTGAAACCTGTTTTCAAGAACCTCACTAATGTATTCATAATATGAATAAGTCACAAGTAGAGCTGTATTAGCAAACCTCCTCTGTATGATAACAATGTGTGTCAGTCTAATCTTTTTAGACTTAAAGTTGGACACATGGTATAACATAGCTGGCTCAGTACGTTATGTCTTTAATTTAAACATACGACTGCTTGGTAGGGATTCTCTTGGTCTCCATAAATATTCTAATCACAGAATCACTGAATTCAGCTAGGAAATGTTAATAACTCAACAAGTTTAAATACATAAAAAACATTCTAGTTAGTTGTATTATGGAGGGGCATATCACCAGCTCTTAAAAGCATAACCCTTTTGGCATGGATATGCAATAAATAGTTGCGAGATTCAGTGTTAAAAGAAGTGTAAGTTGCTGACACTGGCCAAACTTATGACAGAGAAGAAAATCAAACTGTCAGATTTTGTTAAAAAATAACTCTATAAGACTGTCTGCTGTGATGGCTGATAAAGGCGTAAACAAAATTATATAGATGTATGAGGTTAAAATTAAGTCAGCAAAATATGATTTTTGTACAGTCACACCCGTCACACCCCCATCTCCCCTCATACATTACCAGACCACATACCTGCACCTGCACCCCTTCAACCTCTCAAAAACAAGCCCTCAAGGTGCTATCCAAGGCCAAGAACACTACCACTATGAGGCTAGATAGCATATTGGACTGCCTAATGGTCTGCCTGAAACATGACTTGTTAGACCCTCTACTGAGGTTATTCCATATCAGCCTTCAAACAGGTGGCATGTCATATGAATGGAGGATAGCAACGTTCATTCCCTTGAGGAAAAGTGGGGCAATAAATGACCTATAAGCCTGATCACCCTCATCTATAGATCTATGAAGAAGATCATTATGGAGTTAATAAATAAGGACATGGGTAAACGGCAAACTCTTTACCCAAGCCAGTTTTGGATTGGTCAAGGGAAAATCCTGACTACTTAACCTGATTTATTTCTTTGAGAAGATTGCTGAAGCAATGGATGATGGCAAATCAGTACACACCACATATCTAGACCTCACAAAGGCACCCAACACCATTCTCAGGTAATGTAGATATATTCTCCCAGCTAAAAATCAGTAGGCTTGACACAAATATTAAGAATTGTTTCAAAAAAGATAACGAACCATATGAGAAGTCATTGAATAGCAAACTGGGTCACAAATAGAACCAGAATATTTGGGTGAGCAACTGTACATCTTCTAAAAGACTTGTCACTAGTGATCTTCAGGATTCAGGCCTTGGGCTACTTGTCTTTGCCTTTTACTTCTCAGAGATCAATACAAATTTTAAGGGGTTGTGTCTGATGAACTTTGTAGACAAATGTAAACTTGATGCAATCATAAACTCTATAAAATACATCAAAATCCTCTAAGTGAGCCTTTCCCAAAAACTAACTTCTGTCATAACCATGGACTAAAGCAGAATGCAAGAAATGTAAAATTATATCCTTTATCTGGTATGAGATCCCTTTTAACTACAACATTGACAACATACCCCTGAATGTTGATCCCATAGATAGGAATCTGGGAACCTATGTCATCAACTAACTGTCCTTTGATTATCATGTGTCTACTATTATTCCTTAGCTTATATCTAAAGTTTTGATGTCCAGATCTCATTCCAATATACTCAGGTCTTATCATGTTGATCATTAAATATAATGCACCATTTGGTATGTACCTGTCCAAATACTTGTTACAACTGGAGTGATCACAATGCTTTCTCAGTAAACAAAAATCAAGGGCCTAAAGCACAAAAGCTATGCAGACCATCTCAAAACCTTGTCATTCCTCTTTGTATCTTACAGGCTACTAAAAGGTAGCCTCTGCCTTGCATATAGAGCCTCAAAAGACCCTATTGTCTCAATCCTATTACACATTTGCAAGTCCAGTGGTAGCATGAACATCTGCTCAAAGGATCTCAATCTCTTTTGCAACATAGATGGATCATGCTGGAGAGATAGGTATGTCTCACAGAGAATACTCTTTTACAGAATCATCTTCCACACCACATAAAAAGTGTGTCTCTTTACTCTATTCAAACATAATTTGAATCAATGGATGGGAAGCTGAAAATTCATCCTCAATTTAGCATCCATGTCCCTCATGGATGGGGCAGCAAGTAAATGCCCAATGTTTCCTTGTCCTGCCTGCCTCTGGGTAATTTGTACACAAAACATAAGAGTAAAAGCTACTATGGTAATGTAAGACTATTCTTAAGATCCTTATAGAACAAAAGTTACTAACAACCTAAGAAGCTCTGAGGTATATGCTTGTAAAGATCTCTGTGATTATTTCATCATGCTGTAAACTCACGGGCAGGCAGGCATTTTTCCTAGCTACCAAGACTGATAGAATTATAGAGCTGGCTGTGATATTCAGTTATACAAAAGCTGCCAGAAGATAGAGCAAAATTATGCTGATGTTAAAAGCATTATAAAATGAGAAGGTTTGTTAGCTTAAAGTGTGTAAAAGTGTGAGTGAGAGTGTGAAACCTTAGATGGGCTATGGAACTGGTGGAGCCACACCATCAAATGGCTCACAGGGTGCAGAGACAAGGTGTGGCATGGGAACAGAGATGGCCAGCTCCTGAAAGAAGGAGGGAATGGCTGGCAAATGTTGGGGTTAAATCATTGCCCTAGCTAGGCAGATGGACACAGCCATTAAATTTCACAGATTAATTCATAGTACTGACCAACACTGAGGAAGAGGAGGAACTGCAAACTGTGCAAAGTTCAAGGAATTCATGTGAAGGACATAATCAGCAAGGCAGGCAGACAGAAAGAAATGTGACATTTTTGTCAGGAGATCCTGAGATCACTGACAAGATCAAGTCAGCACATTGTGTCTCCTGAGGCAATAAGGACCATATTAAATGTTCCTACATATAATGATGCCCAAGTCATTTCTTCAGTTTTAAATTGCAGATATGCCTTTGCAGAATGTACATAAAACGAATGTGAAGAGAATGTGAATAAACAGGGTTTATGTCTCCTTTTATTTTCCTCATATGGGCATGCAGTATAACTCAAAAACTTGAGGGGCATGGGTAGTTGTAATAAATGTACCCTTTATTTGTCTCCCCCCTTAGGATAGTGAATTTCATAAAATGGTGGTAGTTGCAGCAGAGAATGGATCCAAAAGTGAATGCAAAATGAGGTGATAAGGACCTCCAAGTGGCCCTAACATTTAGCAGGGGAAGTGTAAAGTGTTAAATGCACCTAAGTCCATGGGTACACTGTAAGATTTGATCTTCATTGCCATGATGGGAGCATTGGGTCTGCTGAGAAAGGCTTATAGCCCTTGAGGAAAGCATTTCTTCCATTTCTATCAGTAAGCCCTTAGCTTACTGATAAATCATTTGAGTGGAGGCAGACATCCCTCTTGCTTTCTTCTGTGTGATTTTCAGTCAGCCAACAGATCTACAGATCTCTGGTACATGACGTAGTACAGTAGGTGTGGCATTCAACTGCAGAGTACTTTGCAGGAAGACTATTGGGTTGTGTTAAATCATTTCCTAATTAATTAAATTTAATGTATTTTAACTTAGGGAACTGGTCTTTCTCAAACTAGTTTCAGTCTGACCTGCAAGGACAAGAATAAATATAACATGCACAGACAATTTACTCTAGGCAATCAATAAGCATGCTTTAGGTTGTGGAAGGAAACAATGGCATTAGAAGAAAAGTCATACAAAAATTGTGACAGCATGTAAAGCTCGATACAGACACTGGACACAGATCAAGACTGAAATCCAGACTATAAATATTTGAGAAAGAGTTCTGAGATTTTGTTTTACGAGTTTGCTTTTTTTTCTTGTGTTTCCATTGGCTTTGAAGATAAATAATCAGACTGTTTCTTGGGAATGGGCTACAATGAAAGATGTGATTGATGACTGTACTTAAGATTCAAATTCGAGAGTATACATTTTAAGAAATTAAAGCTGAAAACAATGCTAGAAGAAACAAATAAAATGAGAAAGTTGTTGTAAAAGCAAATGTGTATGAGGACTTATATTTGTAATTCCCATATAGAATTTGATTTTCCTTACCTATACATTTAGATATAAGCATTGTGCAGCATGGTGCATTTCTTTCTTATGGAATCTGGAGTAAAAAGCCTAACTCTGGTAAAAAAGGTAGTCATGTGCATTAACATTAGAAGCTGAGGTTATATATGATGAACCTAGATGTCTTATCTGTGTGCTATTTATGTTTTATTGTTATGTTATTTATATATTTTAGTGAAACAGCACAAGAAAAAGGAAGAAGAAGAAACATCTGTGGTAATCAATGAAGAAAATGGGAATCAGCAAAAGATGAAAAAGTGGGTCATGAAAGAAAATTATGGGCCAGATTCATAGACATACAGTGATGTGTACGCAGCCATGTACATGTTAAAGTACATTTTTTGTGTTCAGTAAGCACACCTACATGCTCACACTTATTCCCCAACATGAAGACGTGCAGCATTGGGAAGGGTTGGCCCATGGCCGTGCAGAATGCTAATGAAGCATGCCAGGCAGAGAGGCCTATATTAATTAGACTTGTGTTCTCTGTACTTAGAACTGCTCCCCAGGAAGCCATCTATATGGTTGAGCAATTCAAGAAAGTGCTCAGCTATGTAGATCAGCATGGCCATACCCACCATGCCACAATTGTTGTGTTCAACTACAAACACAAACATAGTGGGGGAAAACACTAGATACCAAGGCTGACTATAAAAAAATGCCATAATAGCACAATCATTGAAAAGGGAATTGAGGGTGGGGGGGGGCACCTGACACCAGGGGGAATAATGTGCAAAAGTGCACCATGTACAGTACAGGCACCAC
Source organism: Protopterus annectens (assembly GCF_019279795.1). NCBI lineage: Eukaryota > Metazoa > Chordata > Ceratodontiformes > Protopteridae > Protopterus > Protopterus annectens. Next base: position 345,035,907 of record NC_056734.1, on the reverse strand, counting down.
TGCTACTACAGGGATGACTGGATAGACTGGATACAAGACAAGAGTCCCCCTAAGATACAGAACAGCAAGATAGGGACTGTGGAGACACTGGATACACTCTTACATGCAGTAATAACACCAATTGCTGTACAGGAATTGGTGGTGGAGAGAACCAGTAGATAACCAGTGATTACATCACAGTGATAGTACTAAAATTTCACAGTGATGGTACTAACATTTCTACAGGGACTAGGAGTTGGGGTGAAGCACTGGACACCAGAGATGAGTCTCTAAAGTTCCATAATGGCACTGACATTACCATGGGGATGAAATGGGAAACACACTTGACACCAGGGAATACTCTTTAAAGTGCCCTAAGGCACATCATTTACAATAAGGATCAGTAGAGAGGTAAACCTCTGGATGCCAGGGCTTACACTTAAATGCTATAATGACACCCCCATTAGTATCGGGATCAGGGGGTAGCAGGAACCATTACACCCCCAGGGATAACCCTGTAGAGTTCTGTAATGGCATAATGGGGATTGGAGTGTGGGTGGATATACTAGACTATGAGGGCTGGATCTTGTGAAGTGCTGTAATTGCACTAAAGTATTATGGGGGAGGGGAGGCATAGGAGGTTAGGAACGGGTACAAGGAATGTAGTGTGTGTGTGTGTGTGTGTGTGTGTGTGCGTGTGTGCGTGTGTGCGTGTGTGCGTGTGTGTGTGTGTGTGTGTGTGTGTGTGTGTGTGTGTGTGTGTGAAATACAATGACTGGAGGGGGGTTCCATTGCCTACCTGAGCAGCAGTATTCTATAGCAATCCACAGATCAGCCATGATCTGCACATCATGATAATAACTGCAGTTCAGGAAACATACAAATTAGCTGGTAATTGCTGCTAACATGCTCCTGCATTACATTTGGTCACATTGTGCTGGAAGGACTTTTCTAGCATGCACTGTAAGTCTAGTACTAGAACCTAACTCCCAGGATAGTCTTTTTCTGCAATACATGGCAAGCAAAATGAGAGGTGAGCATTAGCAGTTTTAGCATTCATGTTTTCCCTACAATTTTATGTATAAAACAGCCCACTAGAAAATGAAGTTTGTGTTGGATACATGACATTTATTAAAAAGTTGGAAATGATCTGAAAAGTTTAATTTGTAATAAAATGTCTCCTTATTATGCCCTCATAGCAATGGAACCTCCATTTCAGTTTCAGATATTCTTGTGCACAGTACTTTTCACGGATGCTGCATTTACTCATCATTTTGAGACTAATATTACAGTTGTCCTCTTCTTAACTTTGTAAGTAACAGCAATATTAATTAGCTTCTTCCTCTATGCCCTCTATGCCCTAGCCTTATACATGTCAGCATCTCTTAATACTCCTCTCATCTTATCTGTTTTAAATCCATTCAACATTATAAACACACGTGATCCTTTCTACAGCCTTTCCTATCTATATGGGTACCTAACAGTACTCCGGACACAAGAACATGGCATTAAAGGACTTCAGTCTGCTGCCACTCATATGTCTTCCTTTGGTCAAACAATGCCATAAATACCTACATTTTTTTTTCTTTATTTTTGTAATGTTTCTATATGCATATGTATGCATGTATGTAAGGACAGGCAAGATTATGCAACTACATGTTTATATGATTTATGTATTCTCATGTTTTTTCATCTAGTTAGTATATGATGCGTTTATTATACTATTTTTTCTGGGGAATATTTCACTATCTGTAACATACTCCTCAGAGAGACAGCATAAATAATACTGTATACTTCCCTGCCATCTATTTAAACATATAACATGATCACAATGTAAAATGGTATTAATTTTGCCTGGTTCATAGGTTAATTGAGTAGTACTAGGCTAATTGCATTTGTGGGCTCTCTTAAGCCTAGCCAATTACCCCATGTAAGAACCAAAGCCTGCACTTCATGCTTGTTAGTTATACACCTTAACCATTATGCCAACCCCCTACCCTAAAGTATTGGTACTCCATGGGATTGTACTGATGACTGCAGGATACACAGTTATGCCCTTCTGACTAGATAGACACACACCATTTGACTGCAGTGAGATTAGAACCCCTATCTAACTAAGTTCATCAACTAGATAACTCAATATTCAACACAAGCACAATGGCTAGGTCTGCTTCATTTATTACACACTGCTATGTTTCACACAGTGCATGCCCCTACCAAAACATGACAGCAGTTATTTCAAATATATGCTTTTTTTCTATTTGAAACCCTAACAGGCATTGAAAGATATTACTGTATAGTGCTATTAAATCCTATTCACAGCAGAGCTCTTCTCCTCCACTGAAAGTGGTCTATTACTGGATAGACATCTAAGCAATCAAAATATAAGTAATTATGAGGCATTTATTGTCATTTAAACTCATTCCATATTTTTACAGAAGTCTCATATACTGTCGGGTGCCAGGATCCGCCACAAAACACAAGCACTCATGTCACTCCAAAGCAAGTACAAATATGACTCCATCATTGTCCATGCTGGTGTGAATGACCTGAGATGTACCTCCCTGGACTACATGAAAAGAGACATAAAGGAGCTCTATGATCATGTAGCCCAGGCCGGTATGACCCTGACCTTGAGTAGCATCTTACCCTCACCAAGAATGATGCCACAGTATAAAGACAAAATGATCAATTTTAACAATTGGCTAAAGTATTGGTGTCATTCAAAGGGGATACAGTGTCTGTCAGCCTGGGATGACATGCTCGACAAGCCACGTTGCTTCGCTAGGGATGGCTTGCACCTGTCACCCCTAGGCTTTTGAATACTGGCTAAGGCTCTTGCCACCCCCATAGTGCCTTTTTTAGGCAAGGCTCAAAAGACAAACTCACCTCCATAGACAACACAAGGAAAAAGAAACTAAGGGTAATGCTGCTCAATGCCAGAAGTCTAAACCTCAAGATGCACGCACTCGAGGCTCTCATCAGTATGGAGAATATCGATATCTGTGCAGTAACAGAAACCTAGTTCAAGGCTCCCGAGAACACCCCAGCACTACCAGGTTATACCTCATACCATGCTTTTCGGCCCCAAAACTCGGACTGAATCACAAAAGGAGGGGGAGTATCCATATTCATCAAAGATACCCACACCTCCAGGTTAGTGGCACTGCACAAAGCATCAGAGACCATCCATGTGCAACTAACAGTGGGCAAAACTGCCTTTCAGTTTGTAGCCTGCTACAGACCACCCTCCCAAACTCAGGAACCCCACTCGGCTTTCCTGAGAACACTGGAGTATATGAAGGTCTCTCCAAACACCATTATATTAGGTGACTTCAACTACCCAAACATAGACTGGGAGCACTACTCAAGCCCCAACACCCTCACCCAATGGTTCCTAGAATTTATAAACTCAAATGCTATGGAACAATTGGTCACCACTCCCACAAGAGAGGAAAACATATTGGACCTGATCATCACCAACATGGGGACTCTATGTTCCATACCAGAGGTATACCCCTCATTGGTATGATCTGACCATAAATTAATCTCACTGGACATCCATATCCTGTCCCCACCCCCAGCCAAGGAAACCAAGGTGAAGAACTTCTCAAAAGCAAACTTCACACTTCTCAAAACCGAGGTGGAATCCTTCAAAGCCCCTGGGCCAGTGGAAAATACAGCCCAAACCGCAGAATCCTTTACAAATGCATTCTATGGACACCTACAGGAATGCATGGATTGTGCTATCCCAAATAAAACCAAGACTCACTCCTTCAAAGGCAGGGGACCTGTCAGGTGGACCCCAGCCATAAATAAGCTGTACAACAGAAGGAGGAAGCTACTACATGATAGAGCAAAATCCCAAAAAGGGAAGGCATCTCTGATCAGTGCTAGCAAGAAACTACAATCCCTCATAAAATCATCTAAGGTCAGCTTCGAAAGAAAAATTGCACAAGATGCTAAAGGCAATCACAAGGCCTTCTTTAGTTATGTCAGGTACCTGGGTGGCAACTCCCAGATATGCTCTGAGTTAGTGCAAAATGACAAAAAATACACTGAACCCACAGACGTTGCCTTCCCCCCGAAAAGAGCAAATGTCTATCCCAACAGAGTGTAGCCTTCCTGACATCACAGTTGCACAGATGAGAGCTGCCCTCTCCAAAGCAAAAAACACAGCATCAATGGGACCAGACGGTGTCCCGGGCTGCGTCTTACACGAGCGTCAAGAAGAACTGAACCCTCACATAAAGCCACTGTTCAATCTCAGCCTTACTACAGGATATGTACCCAAGGAATGGCATACAGCAACAGTGGTCCCACTCCACAAAGGTGGTGCCACAACGGACCCCAGAAACTATCGCCCTATAAGCTTGACTAGCCTGGTCTGCAAAGCTATGGAGTGTATCATCATGGAACTCATAAACAAAGACATTGGGAGCCTCCAAACACTGGATCCTACCCAATTTGGCTTTGTTAAGGGCAGATCTTGCCTCTTGAACCTGGTCAACCTATTTGAAACAGTCACCAAGGCCATAGATGAAGGGAAGGTAGTCCACACAGCCAACCTGGACCTCGCAAAAGCCTTCGACACAATACCCCACTCGGGCATCATAAATAAGCTCACCAGCTTAAATATCAACCCCTATGTCACAAGATGGGTTGCAAACTGGCTCAGGGATAGAACCCACATGGTCAGAATTGCAGGTGCCATGTCAGACTCTAAATCAGTTACAAGTGGCATCCCACAAGGCTCAGTCCTGGGACCTCTCTTGTTTGGTATATATTTCTCTGAGGTACAGGCTAACACGGGAGGACTATGGATGACCAAGTTCACAGATGACTGCAAACTGGGTGCCATAATCGACTCGCCGACTGACATGAGCATCCTCCAAAAGGGTCTCACAGAGATGGATAACTGGTGCCAGAGCCATGGCCTAAAGCTAAATGCCAAAAAGTGCATAGACATCCCTTTGGGAAAAACAAAGTGCCCACAAATTACCACATAGGTGGTAATCCATTAAGTACGGAAGAAGTAATTAAGGATTTGGGGACCCAAGTAGATAGCAATCTCTCCTTTGACAATTACGTTGCCAAAGTGGTTAGAAAGACCTTCTATATAGCCCACCTTATCACGAAAGGGTTCACATCTAGATCAAGAGAGGTCAGTCATTGTGCCCCTCTACTCATCATTCATCAGGCCCATAATCGAATACAATGCCCCATTCAGGATGTACCTTACCCGGCACCTGCAGCAACTGGAAAGACCCCAAAAGTACCTCAACAAGAGGATCAAGGGACTCAAACAGATGCCCTATGCAGTTAGGCTAAAGAAACTCTAGCTCTACTCAGTTGCTTACCGCCTACTCAGAGGCGATCTGTGCTTGACATATAAAGCCATGTCCACCAAGAATTAATGGACATGCTCCACCTCAGGAAATCCAAATCCCTTAGAGCTACATGCTCCAGGGACTTAAACCTCAGCACAGAAATAAATAGGACATGCTGGAGGGACAGATTCATATCCCAGAGGCTCCCCTCACTCTGGAACAAAATCCCAATCCATGTTAGGCAGAGCCCCTCAATGACCCTCTTCAAGAGAAATCTTGACGAGTGGATGGGAGATTGTAGGTCTACCCCTGGGATCTCTTCTGTGTCCCTACTAGACAGAGGCACAGTAAACTAACCTTAAAAGGGCTATCTTCTGTGACCTACTATACAGAGGCACAGTCAACTAATCTAAAAGGCTGGCAAAAGCCAAAAACACTCTGGCTAGGCCCTGGGGCAGATAGCCTAGTATCAACCTATGAACCTACAATATCTCTGTTATTCTTTCCATATGCTTTTCTTTCCCCCACTATGCCTGCTGACAATCAAGACCCCTCCTTTTGGTCTTGAGACCATTTTTCCTTTCTTCAGTATATTCTCAATGAGGGCAAGAGCTAAATGGAGGGGGTCATCATCCAGGCAGCCATCTAGGTGGTTTGCAGCCTTGCTAGCATACCAACAGTAGCAGCATTTGTGGTATACCCCTAACTGCAAGACTCATGGTTAACATGTGCACACAAAAGTTCAAGTCCTCAGTCCTGGTCATTTATGTGCCCTGCAAGCCTTTACTTGCTTGATGGCAATTGCTTAATTGGAAGCTTCCTTCAGTTCCCTTCAGTTATCTTCCCTTAAGTTTTGGTGAGCTAGCATTTTGCCATTCATGCCCACCACACCTTGCCCAGTTCTTCCAGGACCATCTATAATTGGGATATCTAGGTCATATTCAGGGCTTTGTGATCCTATGCCACAATACCAGACAGTATGTCTGTTTCACCTAATAACATTGAGAGGTTGAGCAATGCATTGAGATATATAAAACAGTTTTGCTTATTACCAGCCCTGTTACAAGAAGATCACATGCTTCCTAGGGGCCATCTAAAATACAACAGTTTTGAATTTCATTTGTTAGCTGCATCTTCTGTAAATACAGGATAAAATAGGTAATAGCTCTTTTAGTCAATTAATCCAAATCAACTTAGACTGCAAGTAGTCTACCTGATACAATGGGGTGTTTTGCAGCTTGGAATGATTTTTCTTTTGCAGAAACATGTGCTTCACCATCCTGTCTCTCTCTTTCTTCCTCTGTGCATATCAAATGTGAAACATGTAAGCCACTAAAGACTGTAATTCTTACCACTCTTTGTGGCTGCTTATGAAGAGTGAATCAAATACTATGAGATATTTTAATACAGTGACATTGAATAATGGCACAATATCTATGTCAGCTAGTCATCAGTCAGTGCCACACAAATATTGCCATGGTTATTTACTCATAAAGTTGACAATGACAACTGAAGTTTAAGCACCAGCTATCAGATAAAATAAATAATCAGACTTGATGCAAACCACTCTCTTCTTGAAATGACATTATTTTCTGAATGTGTTATTACTCTATTTAGAAAATCATGCTCTTCCTTATTAGCAGGGTGTAGAAAATGTGATGTTTTTTCAGTAATGAGAATATACTGTAAATCCAATTAGATAAACACCAACGGCCACACAAATTAAACTAAAAACAACAAACAGGACAGGTGAAAGCTGAATATAATGAACTGAAGCAAATATATGAAACACATTTATTAAACGCTTTTTGTTTGCCTTTAGATGCAAACTTCTTCAGATACAATTTACACAATGTAGAATAGCTTATTTAAAAGAAGAACTCATAAGTCATATGGCAGATACGCCCAATCAAAAACCTCCAATTAATTAAATACCTCCCTCTCTTAAAATGGAACATCTCAGGTACCCATTGCCCACTGTTACATTTTTTTTTTAAAAGAGACCCCGATGTTGCAATTATAGAACTGTTGGCACCACAGTAACAATCACTTAGACATTATTAATATACATAAACATACATAAAAATGAAAATAAAAAGAAAAAATGAAAAAATAGAAAGATAAAAAGTTCATGAAACTTGCATAAACTGGTTAATTAATCACAACAATACCATAAAGTGTAATTAATATGATCACATTTTTAGTTTTTTCAAACATCCACATTTGATAAGTACTTAATAACCTACTCTCATCTTTTTAAACTCTTCAGTTTTAAAATACAACTGATCGAGCAGGTATCATTTATACCTGGGAAATTGTATGCATTTAAAAATATTTGCCAGAATAACTGTAACTCTTCTAATAATAAAGGTACAGCGCCACCTCTGATGTCAAAGGGTGTTTGATCAATGACCTTGTATTTAAATTTGTGCTCCTTGTATACTAAAATGTGTTTAGCTAGAGCATTATCTGTTTTACCTTTAATATTAGCGTATTGATGCTCGTAAATGCACTCACAGAGCCTACGCTCCGTTTTGCCAATATAGAATGCTGAACAGCACTGGCACTTGGCTAAATAAACTACATTCCTCGAATTACAATTAAATTGCTGTTTTAATTTGTATTGGGCACCTATTATGTTGAATGAATTGCCCACATCAATAAATTTACAGAAATTAAATGATTCACATTTGGACATACCTGAGGTTTTTGGGTGTTTCTATGTTGTTTTTCCAACAGATTTTTTTTTAATTCTTACCCCTTCTGTATATAATTCTAGGCAAATCTCCCAATTTACTGAAAAACATGGGATTATTCCTGAACAAATCCCAATTCTTCTGTAATATTTTAACAACTATATGGCTGTCCAAACTGAATGTAGTGATAAAGCTCAGGTAGAAAACAACATCTGTATCTACGTTGTTAACCCCTATGGCTAATTTCAGTCTCATGGTTAAGTGTGGAATGGACCACTAAGTCATTGTTCTTTATACTTAGGATAGACCTATAGAACATGTTGGGTCTTTTGAGTTTCACCTCATCTATCAAAGGGTCTAAAAGGGCCTCTCGCTATTCACAGCTTAAAAACATACATTTCAATGTGAGACATTCCTCACTGAAGTCATAATCCTGACTAATAATTCTTGCCACCCTCACCAACTGGCCCTTAACCACTGACCATTTCTGATGGTGAGGGTGACAACTTGAGAAATGCAAAAAAAGCATTTGAATATGTGCTTTTTTATGTATTTTTGCTGTAAAACCATGGCTAGTCCTGTTCTTTTTCAAGTTAATATCTAGGTAAGAAATTTCTTCTGTGCTAAAAGTGGATGTAAATTGTAAAAAATGGGTAGATTCATTGAAGTAGTCTACTATACTGTTACCTATACTAATATCACCTTTCAATAAGATGAAGATGTCATCTAGGTAACGTGTAGAAAACTATAGCCTCTTTAAATTCCTCAAGTTTGAAGACCAATTCTGTCTCCCAGTGAGCCATGACTAAATTCACTATACTAGCTTTCTGTAAATTGTAGTCATTTCCGAACATGAAATAATTGTTTGACAAAATGACATCTAATAGTTCCATCACTAAAGAAATTTCTACCTCTGATGATTTGTTTTTCCTTAACATAAAATCTATCCACTCAGTACTAATAATATGAGGGATACAAATGTAGAGATCTTTAACATCTACTGTTAAAAACCTATACCCCTCATTATATTGTAGATTATTAATCTTACTGAGAAATGACCACGAGTCCTCGCACACTTGTTCTTCAGGTACCAAGTATTTCTTTAGAATTGAATCAACAAATTTTGCACAAGGATAAGTAGCTGAGTTACAACCATCAACCAAGGGTCTCATGGGGGGGGGGGGGGTCCAGGTTTTTATGGATTTTTGGGATTCCAAAGATAATTGGAATCCTAGGGTAGGGCAAAATCATATAGTTATAGATATTTAAATAAATCCTACCATCTATAAACAAGTCGTTTATTATGCTTTTAATTTATTAATAGGTTCCATTTACCTCACTATGTGAGCTTAATTGGTATGCAGCACTATCAATGAAAAAGTAAAACAAAAATGTAATTGTAATTCAAGGAATGTAGTTCATTTAGCTAAGTTCCAGTGCTGTTCAGCATTCTATATTGGCAAAATGGAGCGTAGGCTCCGTGAGCATATTTAAGAGCATCAATACACTATTAGTAAAGGTAAAACTGATAATGCTCTAGCTAAACACATTTTAGTTTACAAGGAGCACAAATTTAAATACAAGTGAAATTGATCAAACACCCTTTGACATCAGAGGTGGCCCTGTACCTTTATTATTAGAAGAGTTAGAGTTATTCTGGCAAATATTTTTAAACGCATACAATTTCCCAGGTATAAATGATACTTGCTCGATCAGTTGTATTTTAAAACTGAAGAGTTTAAAAAGATGAGAGTAGGTTATTAAGTGCATATCAAATGTGGATGTTTGAAAAAACCTAAAAATGTGATCTTATTAATTACACTTTGTGGTATTGTTGTGATTAATTAATCAATTTATGCAAGTTTTATGAACGTTTTATCTTTCTATTTTTTCATTTTTTCTTTTTATTTTCATTTTTATGTATGTTTATGTATATTAATAATGTTTAAGTTATTATTACTGTGGAGCCACCAGTTTTATAATTGCAACATTGGGGTCTCTTTTAAAAAAATGCTTCAGAAGTATAGTGAAGGGGCAGGCAGTGAGGGTTGCTAGAATGACGTCCCATTATGATGATTTACAAGGTGAATTAAGTAAATTACAGTGCATATTTGAAGAGAGCACTATACCTGCTCAATCAGTTGTATTTTAAAACTGAAGAGTTTAAAAAGATGAGAGTAGGTTATTAAGTGCTTACCAAATGTGGCTGTTTGAAAAAACCTAAAAATGTGATCATATTAATTACACTTTATGGTATTGTTGTGATTAATTAACCAGTTTATGCAAGTTTTATGAACTTTTTATCTTTCTATTTTTTCATATTTTCTTTTTATTTTCATTTTTATGTATGTTTATGTATAGTAATAATGTTTAAGTGATTATTACTGTGGAGCCAACAGTTCTATAATTGCAACATCAGGGTCTCTTTTAAAAAAAAATGTAACAGTGGCTATGAGTAACTAAGATGTTCCATTTTAAGAGAGGGAGGTATTTAATTAATTGGAGAATTTTGATTGGGTGTATCTGCCATATGACTTATGAGTTCTTCTTTTAAATAAGTTATTCTACATTTTGTAAATTGTATCTGAAGAAGTTTGCATCTCAAGGCAAATGAAAATTGTTTAATAAATTAGTTTCATATATTTTTTTCAGTTAACCCAGCCACTGGGGATGCACAAGCCGGTGCATTTCTTTGTGCCGGTCCCAAGCCCAGATAAATGGGGAGGGTTGTGTCAGGAATGGCATCCGGCATAAAATTTTGCCAAATCATACATGCAGACAAAAGTACACATATGCATACCGGATTAGTCGAGGCCCGGGTTAACAACGACCGCCACCAGTACTGTTGGCCAACAGGGTGCTGGCAGAAATTGGGCTACTGCTGGGCGAAGGAGGAGAAGAGGTGGTAGGCATGGCAGAAGGCAGGTAAAGGCCAGTACTGTGATAGTGAGGGTCAGAACTTTGAATGTTGGCAGTATGACTGGTATAGGGAGAGAGCTAGCTGATATGATGGACTGAAGGAAGGTTGGTATATTGTGTGTGCAAGAGACCAGATGGAAGGGGTGCAAGGCTAGGTGTATCGGAGGCGGGTTCAAATTATTTTATCATGGTGTGGATGGGAGGAGAAATGGCGTAGGCATTATCCTGAAGGAAGAGTATGCTAAGAGTGTTTTGGAGGTGAAAAGAGTGTCAGATAGAGTGATGTTTATGAAGCTGGAAATTGATGGTGTAATGATGAATGTTATTAGTGCATATGCTCCACAAGTTGGGTGTGCGATGGATGAGAAAGAAAATTTTTGGAGTGAGTTGGATGAAGTGGTGATGACTGTACCCACGGATGAGAGACTGGTGATTGGAGCAGATTTCAATGGGCACATTGGTGAAATGGAACAGAGGAGATGAGGAAGTGATGGGTAGGTATGGTGTTAAGCAAAGGAATGCAGAAGGTCAGATGGTAGTGTATTTTGCGAAAAGGATTGACATGGCTGTGTTGAATACATATTTTAACAAGAGGAAGGAGCATAGGGTGTCATACAAGAGTGGAGGAAGATGCACACAGGTGGATTATACCTTATGTAGAAGGGCCAGTCTGAAGGAGATTGGAGACTGTAAAGTGGTGGCAGGGGAAAGTGTAGTTAGGCAGCAAACAATGGTGGTTTGTACATTGTTACCTCACAGCAAGAGGTTCTCCCATTCGATTCTTGGCTTGGCCTGGGAGTGCCTTCTGTGTGGAGTCTGCATGTCCTCCCCACGGTTGGGTAGCGTTCAAAAGACATGCGTGTGTAAATGGGCATGCCCTCCTTGAAGGTTGGGCATCGAGTTGGGACCTCGACGTTTCGTAAAAATCTACTGCCAATCATTAGTGGACCTGAGTTCCGCTGTGGCGACCCCTTACCGGGAAAAAGCTGAATGACCAACAACAACAACAATTAGTGATCAAGAAGAGGAGGATGAGTGTGAGGGCAGCACCAAGGATCAAATGGTGGAAAATGAAAAATGGTAATTGTGAGGTGATGTTCAGGGAAGAGTTAAGACAGGCACTGGGTGGCAGTGAAGAGTTACTGAATAGCTGTGTAACTACAGCAGAGCTAGTAAAAGAGATGGCTAGAAAGGTGCTTGGTGTGACATCTGGAAAGAGGAAGGAGGACAAGGAGACCTGGTGGTGGAATGAAGAAGTACATGAGAGTATACAGAGAAAGGTTGGTGAAGAAGAAGTGGGATTGTCAGAGAGATGAAGACAGTAAAGAAGAGTATAAGGAGATGAGGTGCATGGCAAAGAGAGATGTGGCAAAGGCTAAGGATAAGGCGTATGACGAGTTGTATAAAAGGCTGGACACTAAGGAGGGAGAAATGGACCTGTACCAATTGGCTAGACAGAGGGACTGAGCTAGTAAAGATGTGCAGCAGGTAAGGGTGATAAAGGATAATGAGGGAAACATACTCACAAGCGAGGAGAGTGTGTTGAGCAGAAGGAAAGAGTACTTTGAGGGGCTGATGAATGAAGAGAATGAGAGGGAGAGAAGTTTGGATGATGTGCGGATAGTGAATCATGAAGTGCAGTGGATTAGCAAGGAGGAAGTAAGGATAGCTATGAAGAGGATGAAGAACGGAAAGGCTGTTGGCCCAGATGACATACCTGTGGAAGCATGGAGGTGTTTAGGTGAAATGGCAGTGGAGTTTTTAACTAGATTGTTTAATGAAATCTTGGAAAGTGAGAGGATGCCTGTGGAATGGAGAAAAAGTGTTTTGGTACAGATTTTTAAGAATAAGGGTGATGTGCAGAGCTGTAGTAACTACAGAGGGATTAAACTGATAAGTCACAGCATGAAGTTATGGGAAAGAGTAGTGGAAGCTAGGTTAAGGGAGGTGATGATTAGTGATCAGCAGTATGGTTTCATGCCTGGAAAGAGCACTACAGATGCGATGTTTGCTTTTAGAGTGTTGATGGAGAAGTACAGAGAAGGTCAGAAGGAGTTGCATTGTGTCTGTGTGGATTTAGAGAAAGCATATGACAGGGTGCCTAGAGAGGAGTTGTGGTATTATATGAGAAAGTCGGGAGTGTATGTAAGAGTGGTACAGGATATGTACGAGGGTAGTGTGACAGCAGTGAGGTCTGCGGTGGGAGTGACGGATGCATTTAAGGTGGAGATGGGATTACATCAAGGTTCAGCTCTGAGCCCTTTCTTATTTGTAATGGTGATGGACAGGTTGACAGATGAGATCAGACAGGAGTCCCTATGGACTATGATATTTGCAGATGACATTGTGATCTGTAGTGAGAGTAGGGAACAGCTGGAGGAGACCCTGGAGAGGTGGAGATATGCTCTAGAGAGAAGAGGAATGAAGGTCAGCAGGACTAAGACAGAATATATGTGTGTGAATGAGAGGGAGGATAGAGGAATGGTGAGGATGCAGGGAGTAGAGGTGGCAAAGGTGGATGAGTTTAAATACTTGGGATCAACAGTTCAGAGTAATGGTGAGTGTGGAAGAGAGGTGAAGAAGAGAGTACAGGTAGGATGGAGTGGGTGGAAAAGAGTGTCATGAGTGATTTGTGACAGACGAGTACCAGTAAGAGTGAAAGGGAAGGTCTTCAAGAGGGTAGTGAGATCAGCTATGTTATATGGGTTGGAGACAGTGGCAATGACAAAAAGAGAGGAGTCAGAGCTTGACGTGGCAGAGTTGAAGATGTTAAGATTTTCACTGGGTGTGACGAGGATGGACAGGATTAGGAATAAGTATATTAGAGGGTCAGCCCAGGTTGAAAGGTTTGGAGACAAAGCCAGAGAGGCAAGATTACATTGCTTTGGACATGTGTTGAGGAGGGATGCAGAGTATATTGGGAAAAAGATGCTCAGGATGAAGCTGCCAGGTAACAGGAAAAGAGGAAGGCCTAAGATAAGGTTTATGGATATGGTGAGAGAGGACATGCAGGTGGTTGGTGTGACAGAGCAAGATGCAAAGGGCAGGAAGAAATGGAAACAGTTGATTTGCTGTGGCAACCCCTGACGGGAGCAGCCGAAAGAAGAAGATATTTGTTTCAGTTCATTATATTCGACTTTCGCCTGTCCTGTTTGTTGTTTTTAGTAAATCCAATTAGCCCAGGTATTTATATTTAAGTATTCTGCATGCTATCAAATTAAATCCCAGTTTTCATTTAATTGCAACAGCCAACACTTGTGTTACATAGGCAGCGATGTTGTAGCAACAATGCAGCATGCACCTCTTAATTAGGATGAGAGCAAGACATAGGCATGTGTTCAAACACAGACACCATTGCCTCCTGTCATATACATTTTGCAATTAAGCTAAGATAGTTTTCTATTCTTATTTAATGCTATTAATTTCCATATTTGACTGTATGTTATCATTCATCATGTAATAAAATTCTAACTTTATAACCACCTTAGCAAAGTGGAGACCAAGACAGTAAATGACATTTAAAGGCCGTATCTCACAAGGTTGTAGAAATCGTTTCCAAACATGATTACTGCTGTCTTCAGTCTTATCCACATTGAAACTTCTTTATCCTTATTTAGATTTGGGACTGTAATCTGTTTACGTATTTATTACTGTTTGCTAACCAGGATAGTCTGCTTGTACATAAATCACTTTGGAGGCCTGGGGAGAAGACCTGAATACGGTATAGTAGTATGACCATAAACAGACAAATTGAAAACTGTCATGCTACAAGTATAATAAACAAGAACAACATAATTAAAAGTGTTAAAAATATATTATACATATTAATGTAATATTATGGGGTTTAAGAAACAATATTAAGGAAATAATAAGTAAAATCAAAAAGTTATAATGTTATATGGAAATTAGTGATTTAATTCAATATCATAATAAAAAGATGAGCAGTAGCCATCTTGAGTTAGTTACATGTCTCAGTGCAGAAGATGGATTAAGCACCTACAAGATAAGGCAGGCATGGAATATTTTGCATAGAGGTAAGCAGAATTGTTAGTTTTGGAAGTAATTATAATGTATACTGTTAAATACCATTGAAGTGAGAGTGTTCATTACTAAAGTAGAAGATATGATAAATACTGAGAAATGAGTGGCTGGAGTGTTCATAATAAGCAAGGTCATGGTTAATGGAAGGAAAAGAACATTGGTGAGATTGGGAAATGAAAGGGTATGGCAAAGAGAGAAGGGAATAGTAAATGAGGAAGTGAGAGTAGGAAGCAATAATGGAGTGCATAGATATATATAATGATAGGGGAAAAAAGAGATTAAACACAGATTGGTGAACACTTTTCCAGCTCAGCATTGCTGTTCATAGACAAGATGAAATTTAGTTTGATAGTGTAAGGATACATTCAGGTCTATTAGGTAGTGTTTTGAGTCTTAAAGAATGTTATATACTTATTTTCATAGGAAAGTACTAAGCTAGCTGCCTTTGTAGATTATTTTAAGTTTACACAATTTCCCTTGAAGGTGAGAATCAAGCCCTGTACCTGCTGTATGTAAGGTAAACTCCCTAACCATTATGAAAACCTCAACTATGGCTATGGTGATGAAATTCCAGTTTTACTTGAAATATATGAAGAATAAAGAGAATCTCTAGCAATATTGTTTGGCTTTGTAATTAATTTTAACATTTTCCTAAGTGAAATATTCTATTCATTGAGTAATATTACACTGGGATATGACTTAGGCTTGGGCATTTCTCGGGTTAGTAGTTAAGGTTATGAGTAACTAGTTGTGAGAAAGGGAATATGGTAGTTCAGCCCAGGGAATCTGCTTTAGAAACATGCAGTAGTGAGTTCTGTCAATCAAATTAGTGGCAAATTGTGTTACTTTGTTGGAGCACTGCTCAAGTTGTTTGGTTTTGGTTGCTTGTAGGTTAATAAAAATGGGGGCCGCATAGAGGAAAGTTGGAGCTAGAAAAGTTAATGCAACAAATTTCCTTGCTTTCTCTGCTATTTAATGTTTTATCCTATAGAAAGTGATCACTTTAAGGTAGTCTTTCATTACTACATGTTTTGCATTATTGCCAAATGTCAGGTTTTCATCAATAATGACATCCAGCAAATTAATTTGTCTTACTAGTTCAATGTCAGTGTTGTTTCTGGAAATGAAAGCAAAGAGGGATAATAATAGGATAAGCTTACATTTTTAGGGCTTGGGAATAGTTATTTTATAGCTGTAACAGATTCCTGGATTAGCTGCTGTAATTGATTCAAGTTTTCGCAGTGCAGGTGAGTGTTGATTTAGCTGCATATTGGTTGACTTTTGCATACTTGATTGCTGTGCAGAGATGATTTACAAATATATTGAAAAGGACAGAGCCTAGACTAGAATAAAACCTTGGGGGATACCCACACTTGTGGGAGGGTAGGGGGAGATACAATTTTGCCATTTTACAGCCTATTGCTTAATGGAAAAGTAGCTATCAAACTAAGAAAATGTATGTTTATCTAGGCCTAAGGAGTGACATTTTTGTAGCAATTTTGAGTATAAAATGCTATTAGAAGATTTAGACTTTTCATAAAATACTACAGAGACTATGTGCCCATCACTGGTACTGACTTACAGAGGTTATGAAGTTGAATAGGGCAGTAGCGATACTATGATGAGGATGAAAGCCATAATGTGTTGGTGAAAGTGGATTGTTGTCAGCAATGAAAGAAAGTAATTGTGACTGGATACACATTTCTCTATAGCATTTTGTAGGGGTGATAGAATGGCTATTGCTCTATAGATTGGTGAGATAGGTGGAGGTGCCACCTTTATGCAAGGGTGCAGTGTAAGATTTTTTTCCCTAGAGCAGGGACCTAGTTTTCCTTAAAGGATCAGTTTTTTTAAGGTAGAAACTGGATAGCCCAGTGTTTCCGATGTAATATTAATGCATTCTCTAGCTTTCTGACTTTCAGTCGAGTTATGGAAGATCAACCTACAGATCACCATACAAATGCGGTTGAACATCCTTCTTATTGACAGTAAAATATATTGTCTTCATGCCATTGGGGAAATAACAGAAAGAAGCCCATTGCCTCCAACTGGAAATAAAACAAGTAAATAAATGAAGAAATGTATGCTATTGCCATAGCATCAAAACAAATAAATAAATACATAGCTGTTTGCACTAAGCAACACCACAGAGTGCCTCCAGCAAAAATTAAGTTGAAAGAAAGAAAGAAAAAAAGGTAAAATTCAAAGTCCCGGCAGTGCAATCACATTCTCAAATGAGTCCATGGCTCCAAAATAAAATTTAAAAAACGGGTACTTTTAGGGGATCCAAAACACTCACTTTAACTTTCCAAGCCTAATAGAAGAACTACTAGACAAAAGATCTGTCTAGTCCTCAGCTACAAAAGTCTTCCCAAAGTATGGTAGTAGATGTTCTCTTGTTCAAACATGTTGTACTTTAAGATTTTCCAATTTGCTTTTAAAGATTTGATGTTTTACTTTTGATGTCATGAAGACAATATATTTCACTGTCAATAAGAAGGATGATTAACTGCATTTGAACAATAATCTGTAGGTCAACCTTCTGTGACTTGATTGAAAGTCAGGAAGCTGTATTATCATGATAGGCTGGTAGTAAACAAGCTGCTTAGAAGACTAAGTAAAAATGTGTGTTACCACGAACAAATCATATGTGTAAATACAAAAACAAAAGGCAGTCCAGTGCCAGTGGGGAAATAAGATATTTAATAATAATCCAATGAATAAAACAGTATGAGCATTTTCATCTCAAAACCAGAGACTTCCTCAGATACAATACAATAACATTACTTCCCTTATTTAAATGTATAAAGTAATTAAGCAGTTAAAACAATTAAACACATCACCTATAATAAATGAAATTGGCAATACCCTGTGCAATAAAACTTAATCAGGTTACATCACAAAATTAAAAAGAAGCTTTAATACTTTGTTTGTTTGTGTCTTTCGGCTTTTAGGGGTTAGGGGTCGCCACAGCAGAACTTCGGTCCGCTAATGATTGACAGTACAGTTTTACGTGCTGGCTTGTCGGGGCTAATGCACAACCTTCAACAAAGGAACACCCATTCAAACTTTTAAAATCACTTTTAGATAAAACTCTATACCACTATAACTACTAAGAAATAAAAAGGAAAAATGACAGTATTATCATATTACACCATTAATGCTCTTTGTTTGATCACTGGTTTAAGAGGTGTTTTTTTCCTTCAAACCCAGAAGGAAAATTGTCCTTAGCCTAAATTGCCAAAGCAATTCCTTCCTTAATAGTTGTAACTTCCAATCATCCCCATTACTCATAACCTTCATATTGTCAATAATTTCAAAGTTAAATTTGGTGAATTTTCACTTGAAACACTGTTTAAAAAGAGAATTGGTCTCCTTTTTTACACTTATTTCATACAAGTGTTCATGTATCCTAGTCCCATGCCTAAATGTCACCTTACTATGCAAACCATTTTCCAAAATAATATAATCCCTTTCTTCAATGTATTGACAAAATCTACACAGGGATTACCCTGAAAAAATGGTAACTAAGATTATAGCGGAGGTTCATCAAGGCTGGGGCACCAAATTCAAGCCTTTGTTAGGTATAGGGCTGGAAAAAACATAAAAACCCAGTAGAGACAAAAAATATGAAAGTACTTTGGTTTTGGAGTACAACCATTATTCTAGGCAAGTATGGGAAATAGTCCAGAAAAACTGGAACATTTTTAAAATTAGTAATGATGTACTGCAAGCAGCAGGGCACAAACCCTTATTTATTTACAAAACAGGAAAAAAAATTTAAACAACTGTTTGAGTGTGACAGATCTGTGGCTCCTAATTTTAAGAGGGGGACAAAAGCTTGTGGTATGTGTAGATTCTGTCAATACATTGAAGAAAGGGATTATATTATTTTGGAAAATCGTTTGAATAGTAAGGTGACATTTAGGCATGAGAACTGTAAAACTAAGAGATTTGTGTACCTGGACAAGTGTAACGGTTGTCCCACCTTTACGTAGGCAAGATGGAGAGAACTCTTGGGACCAGGATACATGAACACATCTATGAAATAAGTGTAAAAAAGGAAACCAATTATATTTTTAAACATTCAGTTTCATGTGAAAAATTCACCAAATTTAAGTCTGGAATTATTGACAATATGAAGGTTATGAGTAATGGGGGTAACTGGAAGTTACAACTATTAAGAAAATAATCGCTTTGGCAATTTAGGCTAAGGACAATTTTCATTCCAGGTTTGAATGAACAAACACCTCTTAAACCGGTGCTCAAACAAAGTTCATTAATGGTGTAATATGATAATACTGTCATTTTTTACTTTTTATTTCTTAGTAGTTATAGTGGTATAGAGTTTTATATAAAAGTGATTTTAAAGGGTATTAAAACTTCTTTTTCATTTTGTGATGTAACCTGATTAAGTTTTATTGCACAGGGTATTGCCAATTTAATTTAGTATAGGTGATGTGTTTAATTGTTTTAACTGTTTAATTACTTTGTACATTTAAATAAGAGAAGTGACATTATTGTATTGTATCTGAGGAAGTCTCTGGTTTTGAGATGAAAGCGCTCATACTGTTTAATTCATTGGACTATTATTAAATGGTGCTGGACTGCCTTTTGTTTTTGTATTTATACTTACAAGACTTGTTTCATCAATGGTTATATGTAATGAAGTCTCAACAACTTCGCATTTTATGACGCAGAATTTTAAATGTAATTTCAGACTTTGTTTTTCTATTAAATTTTCCTTTTCTAGAGATAACTATTAAATAATATATCAGTCTATGCCTTTGCAATATTATACTTAAAATACAGTGCCCTTATATATGCTTTATTTCTGAACATGCCAACAAGGTATTACATTTGAAATAAAACTGAACAAACATTTCTATTACAACCAATTACAATTATTTTAGATCCAGTTAATCTTTGCAGTACAAGCGCTCATTAAATGTTGCCCAGCTTTTACAAGGACAGGCAGAGATGTACAGCTAAAAGTTAGCACCTGATTTTTGGAATAGCTGGCAGTTAACTCCTAAAGTTCTTCTGAATACTCCCCAAAAGTAACAGTCAATACTGTCATGTTCGTGAACTGTCGGGAGTATCTATGCATTCTGAGTAATTAATCATCTTTATTATTTACATTTATTAACCTGGATATTTTGACTGGACAAGAATCTAACTTACAGTGGAAACCTATGGAATGCATTTACTTTGCTATTTGCTTGAGAAAAAGTGCTTCAGTTCATCTTTTCATAGTTGTTTGAGTAATACTATTTATTAAAGCAAGGGGAAGCTATTCCAGAGCTTTAAGGCAGTGATTGTGAAGTATGTATCAGTCTAGTCATATTGTGGGTGAATGGGAACAGTCAAAAGTTTATCAGAGTGTACCCTAAAAAACAGTCTGGGGGATACCAATGATTAACTGTAGTGGTGGGCAATTGAATGGATATCAAAGGAAAGACTGTGCAATGGTGAGCCAAGAAAATGGTCATTTGCTGGGAAATTCAAGCCAGTTATTTGACCAGAGAGAACAAGGATGCAGAAGTCTTTGGGAGTATTCATATGCAACTACACATGGCTTTTACACATTTAAAAGTTTTAATTACGTATTTGTATGTATTTCATTTAACTTTTGTATATATGACTATAATACTAATATAGTTTGATTGTGCATCTTTTGTGAATATTAAGGATTATGGAGTTTTCAAATAGTGTCATAGCCAGACTAAAGATATATTTTCACAAAAATCAATGAAATAAAGCATATGGTTCCCTAATACCTTTATGCATAATCATTGATGAAGTAACTCTAGCAATTCTAACCAAGTGTTTATTCATTAGTGTAGTACTGTTAGCAGGAAATATAAACCCAAAAAAGGAAGTCAAAGGAGCCTCCATCTTGGAATCAGTGTGTGTTGATTCAACAGGTTTTCCCAGATTGACTTGGCAGGTACAATGAGCAATGCTAAGAAAACTTGTAAACTTTGTGG